>NC_079907.1:14245161-14251964 GCF_024868665.1 Triplophysa rosa | reverse complement strand
TTCGTTCGTGTAGTTCTCGTTTTCATGCCCTACCTTGCCTGTTTTGTAAGTTTGGTTTTGTTTATGATTTGTAGTTCTCGTTTTGCCCCTTGTGGGAAGTTTTTTGTTTATCGTTTGAAATCTCTCTTTGTTATAGTGTTTTGTCTCCCCATTGTGGGTTTTTGTTTTGTTATCTGTAAATAAACCCTTTTTGTTAAAACCTCACCACGGCTGCCTGCAATTGGGTTCTTCCAGCGTAATTCATGACAATAATGGCCTCTGTCACTACTTTCTGTTTGAAGAGCTCAGTGAAGATGACGTCATTCATTGAGCATCCTCGGTTTTTTTGTTTCTGTTTACCAGCCAGACAGAAAAGGGGATAAGAATGAATTTTCAGTGTGATGTCTTTGAACGATCATTTCAAACAATTTGCTTGAAAATGCTGAAAAATCCTTAGATTTATCATTTATGTTCCAAATAGTAGTCTTTATACTTGAAGAAAACATTAAAAGCACTTACTGGAGCTTTCTCAATGTCCTGCTCGTTCTTAATCTGCTTCCAACAGAATTGGAGCAGTAAAGACTTGAAGCTCACATTTATATAAGGCGTGTTCTTCAAGGGGACTCTCAACTACAAACACAAAAACATAAATAACTTAGAAACACATTTTCGCACTTTGCTTACTAAATAAATACAGTCTGAAGCTAAAGAAGATTCCGAGTTGAAAGCAAAGTTATCAGTGAAATAAAAAGTTTCAAGTCTAGCCGTCCACTGACGCACCTATATACCAATGGTATGGTGGTAAAATCATACCCAATATTGTTTATGCTTGTAAACAAATGACTCACCATGGACATATGTTTACACATACTGGCGTATGTGCCCGAGGAGCTGGGTTTAGAGATGGCGCTTTTAAACACCAGCTCTATGAAACAGTTAAGTCGCTCATCTGTGTCAATGTTGAGTTCAGCCAGTTCCTTCATCCGCTGGTCGAAGTTTTCAGAGGTCAGTTTGTTAAGGATAGCTCTGACATTCTGAAGAAGTTCCTACATGAAACAAACACAATCACATTATGGAAACCCGCTAAACAATGGCAGAATCAAATGTGTACTCAACTCAAGTCAAAGTGAGTAAACACACCTGTGTATTTTTGTCCTCTGGATCCTAAACGTTTCCCACAGACTCTACAGTTGGTGCTGGAGATGAGGATGTGGTCATGGGGAGCTCAGATGGTGCTGTGGATGTGGCCTGGGGAATGGGCACAACAGGATCTTCAGATGGGGCAGGGGATGTGGTTTGGGGCAGGGGCACAACGAGATCTTCAGGTGGGGCAGGGGATGTGGTTTGGGGTAGGAGTAGGGGCACAACGAGATCTTCAGGTGGGGCAGGGCATGTGGTGTGGGGCAGGGGCATAATAGAATCTTCAGATGGGGCTGGGGATTTGGTCTGGGGCAGCTCTGAGGTCTCTGGTTCTTTTGGGGGTGCCTCAGCAACTGCCTTTTTAACTGGTGCTGGGGACTTGAACCATGGACATTGCGGTCTTAATGTGATGGTGCTTTCATCTGCTGTCTTCTTAAGGAGTGGAGGGATGACCTTCTGTTGTTGTTCTACCTCCTTCTCCATTTTGGCCTTTTCATGTATCTGGGTGATGGTTTAAAATGGAATAAAGTTAATGGGTTTGACCCATTTTATCGATGGCAGGGTCAGATGGCATGATTTGACCCATTTCAACGATGGCAGGGTCAGATGGCACGATTTGACTCATTTCAACGATGGCAGGGTCCGATGGTATGGTTTTACCCATGGCAATGATGGCAGGGTTAGATGGCACGATTAAATATAGTTATTATATAATTATATATCATATATAATTACATAAAAGTCATATAATTATTCAAAATAGCCTATTTAACGTAATGTACCGTATTTGACGTAATAGCACTGGGGGGTACACTATTACGTCGTGCCGTGTGATGTTAACATTTAAGCTAGCTAGATGGTGAGAGAAAATGGCACTATCCTGACTTAAACAGACATTTATTCAAGAATTTTATTATAAACTGAAAACAATTAGGCTTACTAGACACAGTTTATGTCAGAGCGAGATCTGAGCAGGATTTGGTTTACCAGTGAGCGTGAGTGTAATGTGAAGGGAGCGTTTACTTGGTCCATGAGCGACTGAGCGAAGTGCAGTCATTGAGCGAAATATTAATAATAGGCTGAAAAAGAGCAGTTATGTTTCAGTCCGACATTCTGTGACATTACAGACAATATTTTTAGTGCCTAAAGATCACTTTTAAAAGAAGATGTCACAAAAACGGAATTGAGCATCAAGAACTGCAGTGTAAATGCTGCCCTCAAGTAACCTCTGACCTTAAAATATGACCTGCGCAACAATCGGATGTCTAGCGGAGATTTATCAAGATTGCTGCTTGCATGCGTTCTTTAATGGTGCCTGACAGGACTTCTAAGGTAAGCAGATTGCTGCTGCTTTTTTAATTCAACAATAGGGGAATTTATGATAATAGCACAATTACAGTACACAAAAAAACACATACGTATACATCTAATAAATCCAGAACTTCCAGTAGCCAAGATGTCTTAACAGCTTTATTATTGTTCTGTATTAATATTAAAGAATCATAAAAAAAACCTGTGGAAAACAATCAACCATTTGGTACAACTGACAACAATTTTGCTTTATGTATATGGTATTTCCCAAATAGAATCAATTGATCCATTTCCAAAGAACCAGTAGCTTATCACAATCCAAAAACCAGAGCATTTTTCTGCTGGGAATTTTTTTCTGAGGGGAAACGCAAACATTGGGCCCTCCTCCTCCCAGAATGCGAAACGGGCCGAAATGTAACTGCAGATGGGCACCGGAACTCCCGGAAGGCTGGAAAGCAATCGTGCACGGACGGGACAAAAGGGAACCGACTGAGGGACAAAAGGGAACCCTCCACCACCCCGGCTCCTCTCTTCAAGCCCGCTTCTCCCGCAGGGACTTCGGGGGGATGCACTCTGGGTTCGGGCCGGTTCTGAGCTTGGTGCACTCGCCCCGACTGGGGGGGGGAGTGCTCCGGGTTCGGTTGGAATCGGCGAGCTCGGACCCCTCTTCCAGGACAGCATGCCAAATACTTATAACCTTCATACCCCTGCTCTATCGTTACCTCACTCTATTTTAATATCTGCATAGGCAAACTCGTGAATGACAATTCGGTTTGAGTAGTGATACAAGAACGAAATACAAAGTGTAATCACATCTGTATATCACTGCAGTCGTAACGTAAGAGAAAACAAGAAGGGGAAGACATCAATATTAGAAACAATATTAGTTTTGGGTACTACAGTAGGTCATTCACAGTTTGCAAAGCTCGTAACACTCAGCATTGACAGGGACAGATTTACAGGGTCAGGACACAGACCAGTGAGGAGCCCAGTGAAGAACCGAAGTGCAATAGGCCTCGAGGGCCAACCCTGTGGTGAAGACTCTCTCATAGGTTTTCCCCTTTAAGTAGTTTATCCCCACCTCACTTGGTCCAAACTACAATAGGCAAGAGTAAAAAGAATATATACACAATAAACAAGATTTTAATGTAAGGTTTTACACTAAAAAGATCTATATGATCACAAGGGTGTTCATGATGAATTGTGAATAGGATACTGCTCTTTTGTTTCTTTCTGTTTGGGTTACAGGCACAAGTATGAGACCGTGACACTGCCTCATCATCATTAACCTGGTGTGAATCACCTCTGCAGACATCCCTGGAAAACTATTACAAATAAGTCATTCCCTGAGATTCTGAAAGTTGGAAATCAGCGTGACACTTCCTACAAGAATTTAAAGTGCTACATAACACAGAGACAAAGAAAAAAACTCAACAAGCAGACAAAGACGACAGGTAAATGTCGCTAACATTTAGCTTTCTGCATATGCTTATGTTCCTGAAATACGGACACAACAAAAAGCGGGTACTTCCAGCAAAAGTACCCACCTATTTAAACAGAATAATAGTTCACCTGAAAATTAATTTAATTTAAAGGGACAGTCCACCCAAAAATGAAAATTCTGTCATCATTTACTCATCCTCAAGTTGTTCCAAACCTGTAACCTTTTCTTTGTTCTGCTAAACACAAAAAAAAGATATTAGGGAAAATGTCATTAACCAAACAGATCTCATCCCCCATTGACTCCCATAGTATTTATTTTCCCTACTATGTCAGTCAATGGGGGATGAGATCTGTTTGGTTACTGACATTCTTTCAAATATCTTTCTCATCAGAACAAAGAAATTTATACAGGTTTGGAAAAACCTGAGGCCGAGTAAATGATCACAGAATTTTCATTTTTGGGTGGACTGTACCTTTAAATTAAATTAATTAAACTAAAGATTAATTGAAATCTGAGAACTTGTGTATCCAGACTCATGAGGTAGCACAATACTGTAAAAGATTACTTTTGATGTCATTTAATCCACAAGTAATGTTTAAACAGGCAGGATCCATTGTATTTTTGTAGCATTTTCAGTGCAGGTGATTAATTATTTGGCAATTATTGGAATGGGCTTTTCAACCACCTCAGAAATCTTTGCTATCATATGTTTCAGGAAGCTCAGTGTATTTTTTATGTAGGGTGAGTGAGCCATGTTAAAACAATTAATCAAATACTCCAGTTATCTCTTCCTTAACTTCAAATCCTCTGCACACCTTCACACCATCCACTTTGATTAAGAAATTTTCCTATCTTTTTTAACCAACTGGTGAGGTATGGAGCATCAACATTACACTTTAAAAAACAACATTAGAATTTAAACAATGTAACATCTGACCTGCATAACCAGTCGTTACAAGGTGACTTTTCATGCACCTTACAGTCTAGCTGATGTCAATGCGAGCAAGATCCATATTGTCATGGTTCTGCTCACCTTGTCTTGCTTCTCTTGACCTAGTGGCAGAACCATGATAGAACCTCTTGTTTTATGTGGAGAGTGACGTTTTGTCCCTGTTGGTCTTCCACTCTCCGGTGTGGCGTCTCTGTTCCCGCCCTTTCGTCTCCTCGTTATTGTTTGTTAATTAGTTCATGTCCTGCACCTGTCCCCTCTTGATTTATCCCCTTTATAATGCCCTTGTGTCTTCTGTCTCGTGCTGGTTCATTGTACTGTGTCGTGTTTGTGTAATGTGGTGAGTTCCTGTGTTTGAGTTAGTTTAGTTTATTTTGTAGTTGTGATGTGTTTTAGTCTAGTCCTGTTAGTTTAGTTAGTTTTGTTCCTGTTTCCATGTTTGTTACTTTACCCCCACGTGGGTCTTTGTTTTGTTGCTTATTATTTATTAAAGTTTGTGTTAACCCCTTACCCGCTGTCTGCACTTGGGTCCTCTGTCCTTGTCTCCGTGTCTCTCACCACCCACCATTTATGACACATATCACTATTTTACCATTAGCTGTTGCACAATGTTTGTATTTCTTTGCCAACTCTAACATTTTCGTTTTCATGGTTTCAAATGTGCCTTTTTCATTGCGATTCTTGCCATAAGGCAAGAGCATTGTCTGACATTCTCGACGATTTAGCAGTTAGGTGCTAAACGACAGAGGAAGGGCCATTTTCCTTTTTTTTCTGTAATTATAGTGAAAACCTGAAATACTAGTGATGCTAGCTTTTGAAACAGGCTTCATGAAGCTTCGAAACCCGTATCGAATCTTTTGTATCGAATCAGTGCTTCGAAGTGTAACTGGTGTGAATAATTTATTGACTTATTTTGATTTGCTTTCTTTTCCTTTCTACATTGTATGTTTTTTTATATATGCTGTTTATACTGTTATAACTTCTATGTGTTTCATAATTAGGATGGGTTAATGATCTCCACGAAATTTTGTTCCTCTATTATTGGTTGCAAGTTAAAAGAATATAACGTTAAAATTGAGGAACTTTTCTTTGGGAGTTTGTCTGGGGAGGGAATGATATCAGTGGAACACATCCAGGGTTTTTCCCTGTGAGCGACGTGTGATAGCCTGAGCCTCAGTTTGCCTGTGCGCGAGGCTGATGAGCACATGTACTACTCGACTTCTCCGACAATTACTCTGTGTGCCAGAGAGGGGGAAGCTGTCGCCTGTTGATCTACTTCGTACAGATTAAAGTAGTGGTGGCGAGATGAAGCCTCATGAAGCTTTGAAGCTTTTTAGCCAAGTGGTTCACAAAAGGGTCATTTCTCGAGGCTTCATTTGCTCACAATACCATCTGGTGGCCAAAGAGGGTAAAACAAGCAGATACATTACAGATGTGCCTGATGTGGTCTGTGATACACTGTATTTTGCACTAGTTAAGGCTAAGAAAAAAATCAATTTCCACATAGACTAATCTATGTCATGGTTCTGCCCCATCTTGTCTTGCTTTTCTTGATCGTGTGGCAGAGCCATGGCAGAACCTCTTGTTTCATGTGGATGGAGGTAATTTTGGCCCTTATGGCTCGCCATTCTCTCGCCAGGTCTCGTCATTGTTCCTGCCCTCTTATTTCCTCGTTAGTGCTCGTTATTAGTTCATGCCCCACACCTGTCCCCTCTTGATTTGATCCCTTATTTAATGCCCCTTTGTTCTCTGTCCTGTGCTGGTTCATTGTGTACGTCACTTGTTTCATGTGGGTGAGTCCTTGTCTTGTTAGTGTAGTGTAGTGTAGTGTAGTGTAGTGTAGTGTAGTGTAGTGTAGTGTAGTGTAGTGTAGTGTAGTCTTTTTGTAATATATGGTGAATGTTATTTTAAGTCTTGTTAGGTGTAGTTAGTCCTTGTTCCTGTTCTCATGTCCTATTATACCCTTGTTCTTGTTTTACT